>NW_024096538.1:2480000-2482762 GCF_016545835.1 Crotalus tigris | reverse complement strand
TTCTCAGTTTCTTTTATTCAGCGTTCAGCTTACAGGAAGATGGCTTCAGCCTCGCCCAAACGCCTCGCAGCCTCTTATATAGGCAACTCCCGGGTAATGGGGTTACTTTTCCCGCGCCAGCACCCGCGCATGCGCACGGCGCTGGCGACAGCCTGTCTGGTCCCGGCAGCTTTGCACCTGCCCGGGACTGCCTGCAAACGCCCGAGCCGTTTGCAAGGCTCGGGACATAACACCCCTTTCCCCCGGGCTAAAACTACTACCAACATACAACATTTATTTTATATGACATTTTGCTCCCCAGTGCTCCCACTGATTACTGGATTTTGCCTTGCCAGCAATGTTATGTAATCTTCTAGATACTTAGGAGATTTCTTTGCTCTCTGTGACCTTCTTAGCTCTGGGTTACTGGCATAATTCCCCTGACTGGAGGGAGGCGTGAGCCTGTTCTCTCTATTGTGCCCTGGTGTCTTCCAAGTACTGTGCCCCGATGCCTGGCCTGCTTGCTTGCCCACCGGGCTCGTCAGGCCAGGGCTTCTGTTGCTTTGTGACCTGGTTGTCCTACCTCGCTGTAGACCCTCAGGCCCCTTGAAGTGATAGCCACTGCTGGGCGTCTCTGTAGAACCTCCTAAGTCAGTCCAAGACCCGTCAGGAGGCTGTCCATTCCCTGAACCCCCTTCTGTGCTCGGGCTCGTGTGGGTTTCTGTACTTTCCCAAAACTCAGGTGTTCCCTGATTTGTGCTAGGGTTGTTGTAGTCGGAACTTGGTTCCTCGACTAGCTCTGTGTATGTTTGACCCCCTGTAGGATTTGGGGTAAGGTCAGGCCAACTTTTGGGATTGTGTGCCAGCTCTCGTTGGCGGGTAATGATTTGTTGGGATGCCCCGGTATCCCCTCGTCGTGACTGGAGTGCTGTGTGACGTTGTGGAACTGAAGTATGCCACCGGGGTGACCTCCCTGGCTTGGATTAGGCGTGGATGCCTGGATTAGTAGTAAGCTCATGGAATTTCTTGTTCGAGCTCTCGCGGAACCCTGTGATGGGCGCCGTTTTGTGCTCCCTCATGGAGGATTGGGAAGCAGCTCGTGCCCTTCCTTTGCTCCAAAGGTCCCCCCTCCCCCCTGGAAAAGACCAGCATCTCAGCCCAGAAAGTCTCTGCCCTAGAGCGAAGTGGTCGATGTCCGACGTAGGACACGACCGTTGTCCAGGGCAACCTCTGTAGGAGAGAGGACCTGTGATCCTGGACACAGAAGCGGGGACCCATGTATGACCAGGCCCGTAATTGCGAGCCCAAACCGGGGCACCCACAAGTAGTTGTCTAGGTGCCCTAGGATGTGAGGTAGATGAAGGCAGTCTGTCCGGATGCAACCGGTCAAGTCTAGTAGTAAGTTGGCGCCCCCAACGAAGTTCAGCTGGACTTCTCCCTGTAGAAGTGGACGGTGTGGTGCGATAAGAAAGGAGAAAGTCAGCCAACCTGTGATGCCAGTCCCCGTAGGTGAGTCTCTTCAAGGCGTCCTTTGCGATGCGCACCATGCGTTCGCCATACCGTTGGTGGACGGGTGAAAAGGCGCAGACGTGGCATGACGAATCAGGTTTGCCTGTAAGAAAGCTTGGAATTCGGAGGAGGTGAATTGAGGGCCGTTGTCAGAACACGATGACATCTGGCAGCCCGTGTGCAGCAAAAATCCCCCTCAGTACCTGAATAGTCTTTGCAGTGGTGGTGGATGAGACAGGAACAACCTCAAGCCATTTTGAATGGCTGTCAACAAGGACCAAGAGAACTGGCCCTGAAAGGGCCCAGCGTAGTCAATGTGCACCCTAGACCATGGGGACTGTGTTTCCTCCCATCTATGCACAGGAGCTTGGGGCATCTCTGGGCGAGATCGTTGGCACAGGTGGCATGCGTGTACCTTAGCCTCAATATCTTTATCTAAAGCAGGCCACCACAAGTGGCTTCGTGCAAGAGCCTTCATACGGACAATGCCAGGATGACCCTCGTGGAGGGATTCTAAGACCCTAGTCCTCATTGAGGTGGGAATGACAACTCTGTTTCCCCAAAGCAGACAACCCTGAGAAAGGGACAGTTCGTTTCTTTTTGACCAGAAACTCTGAAACTCAGGACTAGGGCAGTGCTCAGGCCACCCGGACAGGACCCAGGAGCGGACACGTGAAAGTGTGTGATCTGTACCCGTTTCAGCGGTAACATCCCTGGCACTAAGAGGGAGCTCGGGCAAGGCTTGGATTGATAGAATGTTGACAGCTGGCGCGGGGTCAGCTTCTACTACTGGCAGAGGCAACCTACTGAGGCCATCAGCATGGCCCATTTCTTTCCCAGGCTTGTGGAGTAATGAAAAATCATATGCAGACAAAAAAATAGACCACCTAAGCATTCTAGGGGAAATGATGTGGGGAGTCTGCTTACGTGTGGTAAACAGTCCCAGCAGAGGCTTATGGTCAGTGAAGACCGTGAAATGCCTGCCATATAGAAAATCGTGGAATTTTTTTAATTCCAGCAACAACAGCCAGAGCCTCCCTGTCTATCTGAGCGTAGTTGCGCTCGGCAGAAGACAGTGTTCTGGAGTAGTATGCAATAGGAACCTGAGTTCCATCAGACCTGAGGTGACTCAGGACAGCTCCAACCCCGTAGGGGGACGCATCACAAGCGATGCACACAGGAAGAGACTCGTTGAAATGTGCAAGAACACTGTTAGAAGTGAGCAAGGCCTTGACTTCTTTAAAGCAAGCCTCATGTGCTTGTGACCACAGCCA